>NC_057809.1:532557742-532559107 GCF_018294505.1 Triticum aestivum | reverse complement strand
AAAATCCTACCGAGTGAAGAGCAAACCTCTCACTCGGAGGCTTAGCTGCAGCCCAGTGCTCGCCTAAGATATAAAAATCCTACCGAGTGGTAAGCCGGACTTCCACTCGGAGGCTTAGCTGCAGCCCAGTGCTCGCCTAAGTAATCAAAAATCCTACCGAGTGAAGAGCAAACCTCTCACTCGGGGGCTTAGCTGCAGTCCAAGTACTCGCCTAAGTTATAAAAATCCTACCGAGTGAAGAGCAAACCTCTCACTCGGGGGCTTAGCTGCAGTCCAAGCACTCGCCTAAGTTATCAAAATCCTACCGAGTGAAGAGCAAACCTCTCACTCGGAGGCTTAGCTGCAGCCCAGTGCTCGCCTAAGATATAAAAATCCTACCGAGTGAAGAGCAAACCTCCCACTCGGAGGCTTAGCTGCAGTCCAAGTACTCGCCTAAGTTATAAAAATCCTACCGAGTGGTAAGCCGGACTTCCACTCGGAGGCTTAGCCGCAGCCCAGTGCTCGCCTAAGTGCACTAAGGAATAAGTCGATTGCAGTAAAGGCGCCCTGCTTTGAACCTGCAAAAGACATTTCGAGCCAAAAGCAATCATATTCAAGCACCAAATTCAAGTTCGAATCGATATCTAAAGGAACCGAAAGTGCTCAGGCGTTAAGCCCGTTAAGGTTTATCGGTTACAATTCCACTCGGCATATCGAGGCAAATTTAAAGCGTCAAGCTTAGAAGAAGTTTTTTACCCCTTCTGTGGAGGGCTGGAAGGTGCAACAAACTCATCAAGATCAATTCCGTCTGCGATCCGAGTGGCAGCCGCAAGGAAAGTTTCCATAAAGGACCTGAAGTCGTGTTTCTTGGTGTTGGCCACCCGGAGGGCCGCCAGCTTCTCTTCTCGCGCATCTTTGCAGTGGACTCGGGCCAGACACAGAGCAACATCTGCACCGCACCGAGCCGAGGACTTCTTCCATTCCTGCACTCGACCAGGGATCGTGTTCAAGCGAGCCATCAGCGACTCAAGGTCATTCTGAAGTGTCTCCCCGGGCCAGAGCGTCGAGTCGATGCGAGATGTGGCGACCTTCAGCCTTGCGAGATAGTCCACGACAGCTGCAACACGGGACTCCAGTCGGAAAACATCCATGGCAACTTCGTCGTTCACCGGAGAATTGACGAGGTCGAGGTTTGGCTCCAGCCGGCTAGTTTCTTCTTCAAAGTTTTGGCAAAATTCTGCAAGGACGATCACTGAGTCAAGGGAATGGTCGAATGGAAAAACCACGATTGGAAATGATTGCCGAGCATAGAGGTTTACCTTCAAGCATAAGAAACAGCTTCTTGGCAAGACCACTCAGGAAGGCCTCCAGATCATTTTTCTTCCC
>NC_057809.1:532545237-532557732 GCF_018294505.1 Triticum aestivum | reverse complement strand
GGCTTAGCTGCAGCCCAGTGCTCGCCTAAGATATAAAAATCCTACCGAGTGAAGAGCAAACCTCTCACTCGGAGGCTTAGCTGCAGCCCAGTGCTCGCCTAAGATATAAAAATCCTACCGAGTGAAGAGCAAACCTCTCACTCGGGGGCTTAGCTGCAGCCCAGTGCTCGCCTAAGATATAAAAATCCTACCGAGTGAAGAGCAAACCTCTCACTCGGGGGCTTAGCTGCAGCCTAGCGCTCGCCTAAGTGGATTAAGGAATAAGTCGACTGCAGTGAGCGTCTTGCTTTGAACCTGCAAAAGACATTTCAAGCCAAAAGCAATCATATTCAAACATCAAATTCAAATTCGGAATGATACCTAAAGGAACCGAAAGTGCTCAGGCGCTAAGCCTGTTAAGGTTTATCGGTTACAACTCCACTCGGCATACCGAGGCAAATTTAAAGCATCGAGCTTAAAAGAAGTTTTTTACCCCTCCTGTGGAGGGCTGGAAGGTGCAACAAACTCATCAAGATCAATTCCATCTGCGATTCGAGTGGCAGCAGCAATGAAAGTTTCCATAAAGGACCTGAAGTCGTGTTTCTTGGTGTTGGCCACCCGAAGGGCCGCCAGCTTGTCTTCTCGCGCATCTTTGCAGTGGACTTGGGCCAGACACAGAGCAACATCTGCACCGCACCGAGCCGAGGATTTTTTCCACTCCTGCACTCGACCAGGGACCGTGTCCAAGCGAGCCATCAGCGACTCGAGGTCGTTCTGGAGTGTCTCCCTGGGCCAGAGCATTGAGTCGATGCGAGATGTGGCGACCTTCAGCCTTGCAAGATAGTCCACGACAGCTGCAACACGGGACTCCAGTCAAAAAACATTCATGGCAACTTCGTCGTTGACCAGAGAATTGACGGGGTCAAGGTTTTGTTCCAACCGGCTAGTCTCTTCTTCAAAGTCTTGACAAAATTCTGCAAGGGCGATCACCGAGTCAAGGCAATGGTCGAATGGAAAAATCACAGTTGAAAATGATTGTTGTGCGTAAAGGTTTACCTTCAAGCATAAGGAACAGCTTCTTGGCAAGACTACTCAGGAAGGCCTCTAGATCATTTTTCTTCCCAAGAGCAGCTTTCAGATTGGTATTTTCTTGTTCAAGCTTGGTGACTGAAGCTAACTTCTCGTCAGCAAGCTTGATCTTCTCAGCTAGTTCAAGGTCTTTTTTCTATTGGGCCTCCTTCACCTTACCTGCAAGTTACAGCAAGATCAGATTTTGAAACAAATAAAGGGACAAAATCAGTCGTCGAGGTCTCACCAAACATACCTTTGGTCTCCTCCTTTGCCTTCGTCAGATTCTCCTGAGCCAGCTTCAAATCCAGCTCGAGCTGAATGTGCTTGTTTTCCAGCTCAGTGTAGCGAGCCGCAAGGTCACAGGACCTCTGGGAAGAATCAATCGACTAAATGTCAAAGATAATTCACTTCCGAGTGGAACAGGAAAAATCATGCGTTTCTAAGACTACAGCCGAATACAAGCATTCGACCGTAGTCTCGGGGACTACACCCAGTGGGTGCACTCAGCATGCCCCCACTAATCCTGTTGAAGACAGAATCGACCAGTCGACCTCAAAAAAAACAAGATGTATTCTTTAAGACTGTAATCGACTGCAAGCAGTCGACCACAGTCTCGGGGACTACACCCAGTGGGTGCACTCAGCGTGCCCCCACCGGTTTGCGAAATCCAGTCGCCATAGTCGAATGACGGAAAGACTGAACATTATAAAGCCTAAGGCCGACTGCCAGCAGTCGATCTTAGCCTTGGGGACTACACCCAGCGGGTGCACTCAGCGTGCCCCCGCTATCACGGAGTTTAAATCGACACACCCAGTGGGTGATTACTATAAATTCTGGAAAGCAAACAAGCGGTGGTCGACTGACCTGAACATTGCTTTGAAGGGCGGAACTGGCGTCGTAAGCTGCCTGGCTCGCATCCCGGATGGTCTTCAACTGCTCCATCATGATCCCTGCCTGGCGTATCGCCTCCTTCGCGGCGCCAGCTTGGTCCTCTGGGACGTGGTGCGTCGTGAAGAGGGAGGGCTGCAGAGCACTCGTCAGTGGATCTGCGAAGGACACAGTGTGTCGAGTGGTGTTCTCCTCCTCCGCGACCAGAGTCTCAGGCACCGTCACATCCTGGGACACCCTGCCGGCAGACGCTTTCCTACTCCTTCTGGGCTTCAGCGGTTCCTCATCTTCATCATCATCAGGGAGAGTGATAACAACATTGGATGGAGCTACAGAAAAGAATCAGAATTAGAGATCATGAGTCAGTCGACTAGAAACGGTGTTAAGAGTATAGTACCAGGTTTTGAGGTTGCTGCGTCCTCCATCTCATGGTCGTCAGCCCGGGCTGAGGTCTCAGAAGTAGCAGCACTGCAACTCCAAAGAGTCAGTCGACTAACTCCAGCGCCAACAAAACAAGAAGACTTAAGCAGCATGATTACCCTGATATGATGGGGATGGACACCTTCATCTTCGGCAGGAGCTTGGTCGGCTTTGACGGGGCCGCCCTGGGCTGCTTCGACGCCTTTTCAGTCGGCGCCGGAGAGATGGTCCGAGGGTGCTTGGTCGACTGTGTAACAGTCGCAACCCCCTTGCCACGTTCAGTCGCAGGGTCATGGACAAGTTTCGACCGCCTTTCCGAGCGCGGTGGTGCGACCTCCTCCTCCTCCTCCTCTTCCTCGTCCTCATCGTCATCATCATCATCGTCATCATCATCATCATCATCCTCAGCGGCGTCCGAGACCCACTCCTCCTCCTGACTCTCGCCCCCGCTCGCTTCTCCCTCCTCGGTCGGAGCCTGTGCTCCATTGGGCATCGAGTACAGCTCAGTGAGGGCCTGATAGACATCAAGACAAAGATCAGTCGACCGATCGGCAGAGAAAATAGAAATAAATGTGACGAGAATACAATGGGAAGTGGAGCAGACATACCTTGTTTGGATCACTGTGGCAGTCGAGTGGAGGAATCCTTCTGGCTCCGCGAGGGTTATCCTTGTTCCCAGTAACAGCGGCCATCCACCTTTCCAGAGTGGCATCGTCGACTGCTTCTGGATTGACCCGAGTCACATCCTCAGTCCCGCAGTACAACCACATGCAATGGCTCCGGAACTGAAGAGGCTGGATACGACGCCTAAGAAAAACCTCCAGGAGATCCATACCCGTCACTCCCTCCCGAACCAACTGAACTACATGCTCCATCAGCATCTTCATGTCAGCTTTCTCCTCCGGAATCACCTTCAGAGAGGAGGGCTTGTTCACTCGGCCCATGGTGAACTGAGGGAGTCCACTCGACTGCCCCGGCGTCGACTGATCCTGGCAGTAGAACCAGGTCGACTGCCAGCCTCTGACTGACTCGGGAAATGTCATGGCTGGGAAGGTGCTCTTGTTCCTCACCTGGATCCCCAGACCCCCACACATTTGGACAACTCGGGTTTTTTCGTCGCCTGGGCTCGCCTTCTTCACGGTCTGAGAGCGACACGTGAATATGTGCTTGAACAAACCCCAATGCGGTCGACAACCCAGGAAACTCTCACACATGGACACAAACGCGGCAAGATAGGCGATAGAATTCGGGGTGAAGTGGTGGAGTTGCGCTCCAAAGAAGTTCAAGAAACCACGGAAGAAAATGCTCGGCGGCAAAGAAAATCCGCGGTCGACATGGGTAGCCAGAAGCACGCACTCACCCTCTTCCGGCTGGGGCTGCCACTCTTTCCCCGGAAGCCTCGCAGCTCCATGAGGGATCAGGCCCTCGTTGGCCATGTCGAGGAGATCCTTCTCCGTGATGGTCGACTGGATCCAATCTCCCTGGACCCAGCCTTTCGGCAGGCGAGATCTAGACGAAGACCCGCCACGACTGGTGGATCTCCCCTTCGCCTTCTCCATCGCCGACGCCTTCTTCACGCATTCCAACGCCGCCGTCTTCTCCTTGACCATGGCTGCCGGCGGGACGCGCGAGGAGAAGTTGTGCGGAGGCGAGAGCGAGCGCGTTGGGCGGAGACGAAGGGAACAGAGGGAAAATGCTAAGACACTGTACAAAAAACCCTCGCCGGGCGCATTTATAAGATCCCTTCCGAGTGGATGACAGGTGGGCCCGGTCGATCTAATCATATCCTGAACAGTTACGCGGACGCGATACGTGGCGAAAAAAGCGGTGCGGGGATCGAGGCGTCTATGCCCTGTCCCGTCCGAACACCGCGGTCCGCCCCGCTTCGCGCGCTTCCCCAAATTTCGCATCCCGCGGAATCCGCGAACGGCAGATCGGTCTGCCAAACGCGGGATTTCCTGCGATCCGTCGCTCGGAAATCGGCGAAGTCCAAAAGATCACTCGACGAAGGAAAAGAATGGATCGAGTCGACTGAAGAAAAGTTGCTCACTATCAACAAAGAGATTTTTTTTCAAAACAACGCACGACCAGTATGCGAAGGCTAATCGGAAACAACATCAACTCCTTCATCACTCGAGTCTCAATCCATTCGGGGGCTAATGATGGAGTCATATACCTAGGGTAGGGTCACAGACCTGATCTAAGTACCCTGCCCAAGGACACCCTTAGAAGAGATCACCTTCCAGTCGACCTACGAGGGACTCACTCGACTGACTTGAAGGACTCGACCACGAAGACTCACTCGACCACCAGAAGGTCAAGAGGCACTCTGCACTGCAACGATCTGTAATTAAGTAGACTTTATGATAGTAAAGACACTTTATGTGGGGCGTTACCAGTAACGCCACGGACTTAATGTACCTTAAACCCTTCATTACGTGGGTTGGCTGGAGTCCTGACGCACTCTATATAAGCCACCCCCCTCCACAGGCAGAAGGGTTCGGCACCCTGTAATCCATATACACATAATCCACTCGACCGCCTCCGGGATCCGAGACGTAGGGCTTTTACTTCCTTCGAGAAGGGCCTGAACTCGTACATCTCTTGTGCTTACAACCTCTCCATAGCTAGGACCTTGCCTCTCCATACCTACCCCCCACTCTACTGTCAGACTTAGATCCACGACAGGAGCCGGCGGCGTGTGCCGGCGCCCGGGTGGCCGGTGTGCGGTATTGTGACGGTGTCACGGGGAGGAGCGTCTGTAGTCAAGCCCCAGGGATGTAGCCATATCGGTGAACCTCGTTAACAAATTTCGGTGTCGTGCTCATGTGATTGCTTGGTCCTTGGATGATCGACGGTATGCCTCGGATTTATTCTAACAAGTGGTATCATGAGCTAGGTTGTTCGGAGGCTATAGATGTTGATCTAGATGATGGATTTGATGTCAAGTTGCATATGCCGGAGCCGGAAAAATTTCAATCGAAGAAGCTAATGATCGGATGAAGCAGTTAGACTTCGTTGTTTGATCACGCGGCTGGTCTGGAAAAAATTGTATCGGTGTGGCGTGTATTGGAGCGACATGAAAATCGAGAGGCATTAGAACACGTGTGGCAGTCGGATCGGTACGCAGGCAACGTCAGGCGAGTACATTGAAGTTCTTGTCGATCGGATCTAGTTTCACGCGAGACAAGCATGTAGCAGCGGGTTCGAAGCGTCACGGACCAACTCGGCGCTGGGTCGCAGGGAGCAAGGTCAAGTCGATCGGCTCATGGGCATCAATCTAGGGCGTTGCAGGATGGCCCAAGTGGTGGCTGGCTGGAGCGTTCTTGGTGGGCTAGGCCCTTGTGCAGCCGTGAGGACTGGGTTACCGAGGCGGAGCAGCGGCAGGCGTCCACGAAGGCGAGATGTTGTCCCCGCGTGCAAAGTTGCTACTGATACGTGTGGTATGCTATGAGCCGAAGGAATCAAGGCAGCGTGCATGTGATTTGTTTGAAAAAAAAAAGATCTTCATTATATATGGTATTGACGTTAGCATGAACAACAATTGGATTCAGAAAAAGGAGCATTGGGAGGTGTGGCGGCACACTTGGTACAGTCACGAGAGGTTTCCTGGAAGCAGTTTTCTTATGCATTGCAAATTGCGTACGGGCGTTTTACCAGGAGTTTAGCATATTGGCGATGTGCATATATGGTTCAGAGGAGCCTGGGAGTGCATCGTGAAGATCATGCATACACATGGCGTCCAAGACATGCACAGATGTGCGCACGGTCATGGTGGAGGGTGGAGCATGGTTGCAGTCGGATATGTTTAGCTGGGTCGGACAAGACAGTCTGACGGATCGACATGGATGTCGGTTGGTACAGAAGACGGTGGTGGGATCGGCGGCGACGATATAGGAGCGTGATGCCGATGGTGACCGACTTCTGGGGCGTGGAAACACGTGACGCAGCCCGAGGCTTGTGCGGCTTTGACAAGACTATGGCGCGGGATTGATTCAAGGTGGTGTATACATAGAGCTTGAAGTCAATGAGGCGCAGGGGTGGATTGATCATCTATCATGGAGTCATGTTGAAGGTGGAGCTGGATTGATGGGCTACGGCGTAAGTCGACGGAGTCGAAGCCTATTCAGCTGGAGAAAAGCGAGTGACATGTAATTCGGACTGGAGCCTAGTGGTCTGATGGAAGCGTGAAACTCGTCATCGGTCGGTGATGATCGGTTGTATTCTGCAGTGGGGGTTGAGTGGTGTGGGTTTGCGACCCTTGAGGCTCGATCGGGACAGCGGAGGCTCGACGCGGTAATAGCGGCGAGGCGTGCGGTACGCAACGGGCATGGAGACGGGCCAGGGCTCTGGTGGTCATACATGTGGTGAGACAACTGCGAATTTGACTCGGGATGACTACAAGCAATGATGATTTTTTTTCAAATTTCAGGCAGGCGGTCAAGAAAGGAGCGGTGATGTTGAGTTCAGGTAACTCTTATGCGTGACACCCAATATGTGAGTTCTTCACTTTCACTCAGGTCAGTGATCAGTGTGTGATGATGTTGGACTGATACTCTGGAAGTTGGGAGCACCTAGAGTAATAAGGAACTTAATTTTGCTCGAGCGTTGACTGTGGTCAAGAAAAGAAGGGACTACAAGTTGTAGGTGGAGTCACATGGAGTCTTTGGAGTAGCAGCAGTACTCATGGGATAAGCTCAAGTCCAATGTACATGGAAGTTTGACACATTGACGAATTCAAGGTGGTGGAGAATATTCGCCAAGGTGGAGTTTGTTAGAGTTGTGTCGAATATTGTGTACAAGTTAGGTTACAGTTGAACTCTTAGTTGTATTGTGTTTAGATAGGATATGGAGTTGTGTCCTAGTAGGACACTTGTATCCTAGGCCTCTCATATATAGCGGGGATAGACACACGATGTAACATATGTCAACATAATAGCACAGGCACGCAAGGGGAAGCCGGCGGCGTGTGCCGGCGCCCGGGTGGCCGGTGTGCGGTATTGTGACGGTGTCACGGGGAGGAGCGCCCGTAGTCAAGCCCCGGGGATGTAGCCATATCGGTGAACCTCGTTAACAAATCTCGGTGTCATGCTCATGTGATTGCTTGGTCCTCAGATGATCGACGGTATGCCTCGAATTTATTCTAAAACACATACACTAACCCTTTTGAAATATGAACACATGCACACACATACACCCCGTACCTATATGAGCATTTTCGAGAGGCTGAGCCGATGGTTCTTGAGATTGACGATGCAACCATAGGTGCCTCGCTATTGAAGGAAATATCGCCTCCCACTGAAGCAATATTCTGCCTTTATGAGACACACATTTGTCATACCTGAAGTTCTATCTCTGATGACCTAGGGGTACAATGATCCTCCTAAACATTGCACCACAAGTTGGTTCTCTTTTTTTTTTGTCTCCCCTCTCGAATTTCCTCGGAAGCTCAGCATCTTTCGGTTAGATAACCACCCGAAAATGCCTTCCTTGTGCATATTAGATTATGCAACTAATCGCTCATGATTTGCGACTGGTACGAACTAACGATCTCAATGATGCATCAACAGTTCCCCTGAATATATGAAGTATAAGTGAGATTCGGTTAGACCATCGACTACCAAATTGGCAGATTTTGTATTCCATGATTGATGCCCGAGAACCTTAACTGACCACTTCATGTTCTACTACTTCCAGTCTGCCAACTGCGAGCATGCATCATTTCCTCTTCCCCAACATAAAATACAGTACTATACCGAATAATTCCTTGATTCTCCTACTGACCGATTGCTGAGCAACCACTGTCCATTATAATCACTTCTCTGAATGATGATTCAAAGTAGTACCACTGCACGTGATCAGTCAGCTATTAGTTCAGATCTCGACCCAGTTTCGCGCAAGAAAAGAAAAAATTAAGCAGAAGCAATGACACTATGTATGAAGAATGGGATTCTTCGCTAGTGACTTTCCAAGAAAGTACTCTGGAATCAGGAGTACTATATGTGGGATAATGGGCTTAAGTAAACGCTTGAGTCAGGGTGCTTATATGTATGCAAATAATTTGAGCAGGAATGGCAATTAATGGAGGTGGTTGATGAATCAAGAACTAATCGAGATCCGATGGATCGAGGCGAACCGTAACACTTGACCAACTCTGCCTGTCTTGACCGCATCGATCGGCTGACATGGACATGTGCAGCTGATACTGCTCGACGCGGCGCGTAACATGCACTAACCATGCACCCACCCAGACTGATACTGTTGAGAGTCCCGGATGTTGTCAGCGATTAGCGTCTGATGTGTGCACTGACTCATACTCCATATTCTTGCTGCGCATGTGAGTTACTTGGAAGGTGACACTGATCCTTTCTTCTCTGAGGACTTTTGAGCCTTTATATGCCTTGCAGAGGAGGAGGAATCAGTCGAGTAGGTAACATGTGAACTTTCTGACTAGGCATGGGGGCCGTATGATACGCATCAATGCATGGATCGATAGTGATGGGTCGGCCAAGAATGCATGGGTGACCACGTTGCACTAAGTCTTGTGTACAGTGTAGGCATGTACCACCTCTTGCGGTTTTTCAGCATTGCCAGCTCTGATTGAATTTCTGGTTAACTTCTGCTGGGAGCCAGCTCGGGGCTGGCTGTTACCGATCACCGGAGCTCATTCTCCGGCGAGATTGCGCGGCTGGAAGAAAGTCGCGGTGGGAGGAATTAATCTTGAGCCACATGCACGCCCACATGCAAGAACTATCGTTGGACAATCTCGCGTGATCGGTTATACTCCTATCTCCCTTGACGCTTCGATCCCCTCATCTATCGATCGATCGATTAATACTATTCTACATAGCCAGTGCTGTTGGCGCAGTAGATTAATTTACAACGTGCTAATGACCGTAGATGTTCTCAAGATCTGCAGATCAGGAGCGTCCTTGTCGTGAACCATTCACCAGCGTGCCCGAGACGACGGGACTGCTTGCGACGACACGGACATGGCGCAGCTGTGCAGCCACACGCTTACTCTTCAACTGGAAAATAGAAGAAGCTGGTAGATCTGCACGTATGGTTCATTGATCGATCAACGCTACGGATCAGGAAAATACGCAGCTAGTGGCAGCGGCTAACGCCGTCGTCTACGACGGTCAATACATGAGAAATGCATTGACTGGTCCGGACGACGGGACGGTCCTTCTTTTACCGTAGGTCTAGCGTGCGTGCGTGCAAGTTAGCGGTCGCTGATCGGTGTACACGGGCGCCCTTCTGGCCAGTAGTTTCTTCCATGCATGCTCGCCGATCGACTCGCCGTACGTGGACTCTTGGTCTACTCTCTCTCTCTCTCTCTCTAAACTGGTCTACTCTGGCGATCGATTGATCCAGTATTAAAACGTATCACCTTTCTTTTCGGAGACGATCCAGTTGAACTTTCTTCGTGAATACACGTACCAAAAAGATGTTGATGATGATGACGAAAAAGATGGATTAGTAATAGTACAAGAGTGGAAAAGGAGGTACTCCCTCCATTCCAAAATAAATGATTAACTTTGTACTAACTTTATACCTAGCGTATCATGTGAAAGGTCCCAAGCGAAACCTGTTGCGAACTTGCAGCAACAATCAGGGGAGCTTTTAGCTGGTTCCTCGGTACGGTGTTAGGTAATTTAGGCATAGAGCATGCAGCTGGGCTTGTCCGTGCCCGGCCATGTGAGCCCCGGGTCGCTGTTAGGGCAACCTGCAGAATATATTCTGGCCGAAAGCTTCCGGTGACGGTTCGGTCCAAAATGGAAGTAGCGGAAACAACACGTTGCACACACAGTTGGGCAACTGGCCAACTCGGTGCGTCAGAATAGGATTGATAGCTGCCGCCTGTGTGTGTGTCGATGGCCCGGTGCCGGAAGCACCTCACGTCAGTCGTGCATGCATCACTCTGATGCAGAGGTCGAGATAATTCTTCTTTTCCAAAAAATGAAAACCACACCAGTCGTACGTGATCTTCATGTTTTTAGTTGGAGTACCTCGCGCGTGTCATGCGAGTGACCAAAGAATCTTTACTGGCTACCAGAGGTACCGGACTAGCACCAACCCAGAAGTTGGAACGAGCGTTTTGACAGCGAGCGAGCGGAGAGTGGATCAATTTTGCCACCATCCGGATTTTGAAATGGCTTCTGAACATCTGTTCCCCGTGGAGATCAGACTGTAATGGCTTCTGAAATGGCTTTCAGAAATGGCTTTTGAAATGGCTTCAGAGACGTCGCCTTGGGAGGGAGGTGCGGCGAGAATAGAAGACGATATTACAAGTTTCCAACGTCGGCTTTTTTCGTGGAACTAGGAACATCTACAAACGAACTAACGAAGACACCAAATCCGCCCCCTCGAATCCCTGCGAACGTCGGCCGTTTTCGTGGAATTAGGAGTATCTACAAACGAATACATCAAATCCGGCCCCTCAAACCCCAGATGACGAGTTCGTGGGTATTGACCAGGCACTTCTTATTTTAAATTGGGTCCCTCATATCCATGCAACACATACACATATGAAAATAAACCTAAACTAGCACCAAATCTACTTAAATCGGGCATAATTCACACATAAATGATCGTCGAACAACCAAAATATGCAGTTCCAATCAGACACTACGTAAACATAGGACAAAAAATTAATTAATCGGGTAAGGGCGAAACAAATCACCATTTCCTCCCCCCCTTCCCCTTGTGGTCGGCGGTGCTGCTTTGGCCTTCGTTGTAGGTGTCGGCTGCCGGAGGGTCGTCATCGTTGTTGTTGGAGCTTATTCGTCGTCAGAGTCGTCCGACAGGTCCATCTGCACCCCGACAAGCCTCCGGAGCAAGCACTCCTGCTCCTCGACGTGCCTCCTCGCCTTCGCCCTCGCCGACGCCTCACGCTCGGACAACTCGATAGCGAGTCGGAGCGCTTTGGCGTTCTTTCACCAAAGCCGCATCGCATCCGACTCCGCCTTGTCAGGGAGCGCTGGAGGACAGACGCGATGAGTGGTTCCTCGGGATCGACCAACACGCGTGCGATTGCCCGGCGCCTCGCTGACGCGTCACCCGTGGCCAGGGCCTTCCTCATGCATTGACGCTCATGCCGTGCGGCCCGAAGGAAATATGCCCTAGAGGCAATAATAAAGTTGTTATTTATATTTCCTTATATCATGATAAATGTTTATTATTCATGCTAGAATTGTATTAACCGGAAACTTAGTACATGTGTGAATACATAGACAAACAGAGTGTCCCTAGTATGCCTCTACTTGACTAGCTCGTTAATCAAAGATGGTTAAGTTTCCTAGCCATGGACATGTGTTGTGATTTGATGAACGGGATCACATCATTAGAGAATGATGTGATGGACCAGACCCATCCGTTAGTTTAGCACTATGATCGTTTAATTTGTTGCTATTGCTTTCTTCATGACTTATACATGTTGCTATGACTATGAGATTATGCAACTCCCGAATACCGGAGGAACACTCAGTATGCTATCAAACGTCACAATGTAACTGAGTGATTATAAAGATGCTCTACAGGTGTCTCCGATGGTGTTTGTTGAGTTGGCATAGATCGAGATTAGGATTTGTCACTCCGATTGTCGGAGAGGTATCTCTGGGCCCTCTCGGTAATGCACATCACTATAAGCCTTGCAAGCAATGTGACTAATAAGTTAGTTGCGGGATGATGCATTACGGAACGAGTAAAGAGACTTGCCGGTGACGAGATTGAACTAGGTATGATGATACCGACGATCGAATCTCGGGCAAGTAACATACCGATGACAAAGGGAACAACATATGTTGTTGTGCGGTTTGACCGATAAAGATCTTCGTAGAATATGTAGGAACCAATATGAGCATCCAGGTTCCGCTATTGGTTATTGACCGGAGATGTGTCTCGGTCATGTCTACATAGTTCTCGAACCCGTAGGGTCCGCACGCTTAACGTTCGATGACGATATGTATTATGAGTTATGTGATTTGATGCACCGAAGGTTGTTCGGAGTCCCGGATGAGATCATGGACATGAAGAGGAGTCTCGAAATGGTCGAGACATAAAGATTCATATATTGGAAGGCTACATTCGGACACCAAAATGGTTCGGGTCGTTTCGGATAAGTTTCGGAATACC